>NC_140147.1:0-10000 GCF_964035555.1 Netta rufina
CCCTAACCCTAACCCTAACCCTACCCTAACCCTAACCCTACCTAACCCTAACCCTAACCCTAACCCTAACCCTAACCCTAACCCTAACCCTAACCCTAACCCTAACCCTAACCCTAACCCTAACCCTACCCCTAACCCTAACCCTAACCCTAACCCTAACCCTAACCCTAACCCTAACCCTAACCCTAACCCTAACCCCTAACCCTAACCCTAACCCTAACCCTAACCCTAACCCTAACCCTAACCCTAACCCTAACCCTAACCCTAACCCTAACCCTAACCCTAACCCTAACCCTAACCCTAACCCTAACCCTAACCCTAACCCTAACCCTAACCCTAACCCTAACCCTAACCCTAACCCTAACCCTAACCCTAACCCTAACCCTAACCCTAACCCTAACCCTAACCCTAACCCTAACCCTAACCCTAACCCTAACCCCTAACCCTAACCCTAACCCTAACCCTAACCCTAACCCTAACCCTAACCCTAACCCTAACCCTAACCCTAACCCTAACCCTAACCCTAACCCTAACCCTAACCCTAACCCTAACCCTAACCCTAACCCTAACCCTAACCCTAACCCTAACCCTAACCCTAACCCTAACCCTAACCCTAACCTAACCCTAACCCTAACCCTAACCCTAACCCTAACCCTAACCCTAACCCTAACCCTAACCCTAACCCTAACCCTAACCCTAACCCTAACCCTAACCCTAACCCTAACCTAACCCTAACCCTAACCCTAACCCTAACCCTAACCCTAACCCTAACCCTAACCCTAACCTAACCCTAACCCTAACCCTAACCCTAACCCTAACCCTAACCCTAACCCTAACCCTAACCCTAACCCTAACCCTAACCCTAACCCTAACCCTAACCCTAACCCTAACCCTAACCCTAACCCTAACCCTAACCCTAACCCTAACCCTAACCTAACCCTAACCCTAACCCTAACCCTAACCCTAACCCTAACCCTAACCCTAACCCTAACCCTAACCCTAACCCTAACCCTAACCCTAACCCTAACCCTAACCCTAACCCTAACCCTAACCCTAACCCTAACCCTAACCCTAACCCTAACCCTAACCCTAACCCTAACCCTAACCCTAACCCTAACCCTAACCCTAACCCTAACCCTAACCCTAACCCTAACCCTAACCCTAACCCTAACCCTAACCCTAACCCTAACCCTAACCCTAACCCTAACCTAACCCTAACCCTAACCCTAACCCTAACCCTAACCCTAACCCTAACCCTAACCCTAACCCTAACCCTAACCCTAACCCTAACCCTAACCCTAACCCTAACCCTAACCCTAACCCTAACCCTAACCCTAACCCTAACCCTAACCCTAACCCTAACCCTAACCCTAACCCTAACCCTAACCCTAACCCTAACCCTAACCTAACCCTAACCCTAACCCTAACCCTAACCCTAACCCTAACCCTAACCCTAACCCTAACCCTAACCCTAACCCTAACCCTAACCCTAACCCTAACCCTAACCCTAACCCTAACCCTAACCCTAACCCTAACCCTAACCCTAACCCTAACCCTAACCCTAACCCTAACCCTAACCCTAACCCTAACCCTAACCCTAACCCTAACCCTAACCCTAACCCTAACCCTAACCCTAACCCTAACCCTAACCCTAACCCTAACCCTAACCCTAACCCTAACCCTAACCCTAACCCTAACCCTAACCCTAACCCTAACCCTAACCCTAACCCTAACCCTAACCCTAACCCTAACCCTAACCCTAACCCTAACCCTAACCCTAACCCTAACCCTAACCCTAACCCTAACCCTAACCCTAACCCTAACCCTAACCCTAACCCTAACCCTAACCCTAACCCTAACCCTAACCCTAACCCTAACCCTAACCCTAACCTAACCTAACCCTAACCCTAACCCTAACCCTAACCCTAACCTAACCCTAACCCTAACCCTAACCCTAACCCTAACCCTAACCCTAACCCTAACCCTAACCCTAACCCTAACCCTAACCCTAACCCTAACCCTAACCCTAACCCTAACCTAACCCTAACCCTAACCCTAACCCTAACCCTAACCCTAACCCTAACCCTAACCCTAACCCTAACCCTAACCCTAACCCTAACCCTAACCCTAACCCTAACCCTAACCCTAACCCTAACCCTAACCCTAACCCTAACCCTAACCCTAACCTAACCCTAACCCTAACCCTAACCTAACCCTAACCCTAACCCTAACCCTAACCCTAACCCTAACCCTAACCCTAACCCTAACCCTAACCCTAACCCTAACCCTAACCCTAACCCTAACCCTAACCCTAACCCTAACCCTAACCCTAACCCTAACCCTAACCCTAACCCTAACCCTAACCCTAACCCTAACCCTAACCCTAACCCTAACCCTAACCCTAACCCTAACCCTAACCCTAACCCTAACCCTAACCCTAACCCTAACCCTAACCCTAACCCTAACCCTAACCCTAACCCTAACCCTAACCCTAACCCTAACCCTAACCCTAACCCCTAACCCTAACCCTAACCCTAACCCTAACCCTAACCCTAACCCTAACCCTAACCCTAACCCTAACCCTAACCCTAACCCTAACCCTAACCCTAACCCTAACCCTAACCCTAACCTAACCCTAACCCTAACCCTAACCCTAACCCTAACCCTAACCCTAACCCTAACCCTAACCCTAACCCTAACCCTAACCCTAACCCTAACCCTAACCCTAACCCTAACCCTAACCCTAACCCTAACCCTAACCCTAACCCTAACCCTAACCCTAACCCTAACCCTAACCCTAACCCTAACCCTAACCCTAACCCTAACCCTAACCCTAACCCTAACCCTAACCCTAACCCTAACCCTAACCTAACCCTAACCCTAACCCTAACCCTAACCCTAACCCTAACCCTAACCCTAACCCTAACCCTAACCCTAACCCTAACCCTAACCCTAACCCTAACCCTAACCCTAACCCTAACCCTAACCCTAACCCTAACCCTAACCCTAACCCTAACCCTAACCCTAACCCTAACCCTAACCCTAACCCTAACCCTAACCCTAACCCTAACCCTAACCCTAACCCTAACCCTAACCCTAACCCTAACCCTAACCCTAACCCTAACCCTAACCCTAACCCTAACCCTAACCCTAACCCTAACCCTAACCTAACCCTAACCCTAACCCTAACCCTAACCCTAACCCTAACCCTAACCCTAACCCTAACCCTAACCCTAACCCTAACCCACCTAACCCTAACCCTAACCCTAACCCTAACCTAACCCTAACCCTAACCCTAACCCTAACCCTAACCCTAACCCTAACCCTAACCCTAACCCTAACCCTAACCCTAACCCTAACCTAACCCTAACCCTAACCCTAACCCTAACCCTAACCCTAACCCTAACCCTAACCCTAACCCTAACCCTAACCCTAACCCTAACCCTAACCCTAACCCTAACCCTAACCCTAACCCTAACCCTAACCCTAACCCTAACCCTAACCCTAACCCTAACCTAACCCTAACCCTAACCCTAACCCTAACCCTAACCCTAACCCTAACCCTAACCCTAACCCTCCCTAACCCTAACCCTAACCCTAACCCTAACCCTAACCCTAACCCTAACCCTAACCTAACCCTAACCCTAACCCTAACCCTAACCCTAACCCTAACCCTAACCCTAACCCTAACCCCTAACCCTAACCCTAACCCCCTAACCCTAACCCTAACCCTAACCCTAACCCTAACCCTAACCCTAACCCTAACCCTAACCCTAACCCTAACCCTAACCCTAACCCTAACCCTAACCCTAACCCTAACCCTAACCCTAACCCTAACCCTAACCCTAACCCTAACCCTAACCCTAACCCTAACCCTAACCCTAACCCTAACCCTAACCCTAACCCTAACCCTAACCCTAACCCTAACCCTAACCCTAACCCTAACCCTAACCCTAACCCTAACCCTAACCCTAACCCTAACCCTAACCCTAACCCTAACCCTAACCCTAACCCTAACCCTAACCCTAACCCTAACCCTAACCCTAACCCTAACCCTAACCCTAACCCTAACCCTAACCCTAACCTAACCCTAACCCTAACCCTAACCCTAACCCTAACCCTAACCCTAACCCTAACCCTAACCCTAACCCTAACCCTAACCCTAACCCTAACCCTAACCCTAACCCTAACCCTAACCCTAACCCTAACCTAACCCTAACCCTAACCCTAACCCTAACCCTAACCCTAACCCTAACCCTAACCCTAACCCTAACCCTAACCCTAACCCTAACCCTAACCCTAACCCTAACCCTAACCCTAACCCTAACCCTAACCCTAACCCTAACCCTAACCCTAACCCTAACCCTAACCCTAACCCTAACCCTAACCCTAACCCTAACCCTAACCCTAACCCTAACCCTAACCCTAACCCTAACCCTAACCCTAACCCTAACCCTAACCCTAACCCTAACCCTAACCCTAACCCTAACCCTAACCCTAACCCTAACCCTAACCCTAACCCTAACCCTAACCCTAACCCTAACCCTAACCCTAACCCTAACCCTAACCCTAACCCTAACCCTAACCCTAACCCTAACCCTAACCCTAACCCTAACCCTAACCCTAACCCTAACCCTAACCCTAACCCTAACCCTAACCCTAACCCTAACCTAACCCTAACCCTAACCCTAACCCTAACCCTAACCCTAACCCTAACCCTAACCCTAACCCTAACCCTAACCCTAACCCTAACCCTAACCCCTAACCCTAACCCTAACCCTAACCCTAACCCTAACCCTAACCCTAACCCTAACCCTAACCCTAACCCTAACCCTAACCCTAACCCTAACCCTAACCCTAACCCTAACCCTAACCCTAACCCTAACCCTAACCCTAACCCTAACCCTAACCCTAACCCTAACCCTAACCCTAACCTAACCCTAACCCTAACCCTAACCCTAACCCTAACCCTAACCCTAACCCTAACCCTAACCCTAACCCTAACCCTAACCCTAACCCTAACCCTAACCCTAACCCTAACCCTAACCCTAACCCTAACCTAACCCTAACCCTAACCCTAACCCTAACCCTAACCCTAACCCTAACCCTAACCCTAACCCTAACCCTAACCCTAACCCTAACCCTAACCCTAACCCTAACCCTAACCCTAACCCTAACCCTAACCCTAACCCTAACCCTAACCCTAACCCTAACCCTAACCCTAACCCTAACCCTAACCCTAACCCTAACCCTAACCCTAACCCTAACCCTAACCCTAACCCTAACCCTAACCCTAACCCTAACCCTAACCCTAACCCTAACCCTAACCCTAACCCTAACCCTAACCCTAACCCTAACCCTAACCCTAACCCTAACCCTAACCCTAACCCTAACCCTAACCCTAACCCTAACCCTAACCCTAACCCTAACCCTAACCCTAACCCTAACCCTAACCCTAACCCTAACCCTAACCCTAACCCTAACCCTAACCCTAACCCTAACCCTAACCCTAACCCTAACCCTAACCCTAACCCTAACCCTAACCCTAACCCTAACCCTAACCCTAACCCTAACCCTAACCCTAACCCTAACCCTAACCCTAACCCTAACCCTAACCCTAACCCTAACCCTAACCCTAACCCTAACCCTAACCCTAACCCTAACCCTAACCCTAACCCTAACCCTAACCCTAACCCTAACCCTAACCCTAACCCTAACCCTAACCCTAACCCTAACCCTAACCCTAACCCTAACCCTAACCCTAACCCTAACCCTAACCCTAACCCTAACCCTAACCCTAACCCTAACCCTAACCCTAACCCTAACCCTAACCCTAACCCTAACCCTAACCCTAACCCTAACCCTAACCCTAACCCTAACCCTAACCCTAACCCTAACCCTAACCCTAACCCTAACCCTAACCCTAACCCTAACCCTAACCCTAACCCTAACCCTAACCCTAACCCTAACCCTAACCCTAACCCTAACCCTAACCCTAACCCTAACCCTAACCCTAACCCTAACCCTAACCCTAACCCTAACCCTAACCCTAACCCTAACCCTAACCCTAACCCTAACCCTAACCCTAACCCTAACCCTAACCCTAACCCTAACCCTAACCCTAACCCTAACCCTAACCCTAACCCTAACCCTAACCCTAACCCTAACCCTAACCCTAACCCTAACCCTAACCCTAACCCTAACCCTAACCCTAACCCTAACCCTAACCCTAACCCTAACCCTAACCCTAACCCTAACCCTAACCCTAACCCTAACCCTAACCCTAACCCTAACCCTAACCCTAACCCTAACCCTAACCCTAACCCTAACCCTAACCCTAACCCTAACCCTAACCCTAACCCTAACCCTAACCCTAACCCTAACCCTAACCCTAACCCTAACCCTAACCCTAACCCTAACCCTAACCCTAACCCTAACCCTAACCCTAACCCTAACCCTAACCCTAACCCTAACCCTAACCCTAACCCTAACCCTAACCCTAACCCTAACCCTAACCCTAACCCTAACCCTAACCCTAACCCTAACCCTAACCCTAACCCTAACCCTAACCCTAACCCTAACCCTAACCCTAACCCTAACCCTAACCCTAACCCTAACCCTAACCCTAACCCTAACCCTAACCCTAACCCTAACCCTAACCCTAACCCTAACCCTAACCCTAACCCTAACCCTAACCCTAACCCTAACCCTAACCCTAACCCTAACCCTAACCCTAACCCTAACCCTAACCCTAACCCTAACCCTAACCCTAACCCTAACCCTAACCCTAACCCTAACCCTAACCCTAACCCTAACCCTAACCCTAACCCTAACCCTAACCCTAACCCTAACCCTAACCCTAACCCTAACCCTAACCCTAACCCTAACCCTAACCCTAACCCTAACCCTAACCCTAACCCTAACCCTAACCCTAACCCTAACCCTAACCCTAACCCTAACCCTAACCCTAACCCTAACCCTAACCCTAACCCTAACCCTAACCCTAACCCTAACCCTAACCCTAACCCTAACCCTAACCCTAACCCTAACCCTAACCCTAACCCTAACCCTAACCCTAACCCTAACCCTAACCCTAACCCTAACCCTAACCCTAACCCTAACCCTAACCCTAACCCTAACCCTAACCCTAACCCTAACCCTAACCCTAACCCTAACCCTAACCCTAACCCTAACCCTAACCCTAACCCTAACCCTAACCCTAACCCTAACCCTAACCCTAACCCTAACCCTAACCCTAACCCTAACCCTAACCCTAACCCTAACCCTAACCCTAACCCTAACCCTAACCCTAACCCTAACCCTAACCCTAACCCTAACCCTAACCCTAACCCTAACCCTAACCCTAACCCTAACCCTAACCCTAACCCTAACCCTAACCCTAACCCTAACCCTAACCCTAACCCTAACCCTAACCCTAACCCTAACCCTAACCCTAACCCTAACCCTAACCCTAACCCTAACCCTAACCCTAACCCTAACCCTAACCCTAACCCTAACCCTAACCCTAACCCTAACCCTAACCCTAACCCTAACCCTAACCCTAACCCTAACCCTAACCCTAACCCTAACCCTAACCCTAACCCTAACCCTAACCCTAACCCTAACCCTAACCCTAACCCTAACCCTAACCCTAACCCTAACCCTAACCCTAACCCTAACCCTAACCCTAACCCTAACCCTAACCCTAACCCTAACCCTAACCCTAACCCTAACCCTAACCCTAACCCTAACCCTAACCCTAACCCTAACCCTAACCCTAACCCTAACCCTAACCCTAACCCTAACCCTAACCCTAACCCTAACCCTAACCCTAACCCTAACCCTAACCCTAACCCTAACCCTAACCCTAACCCTAACCCTAACCCTAACCCTAACCCTAACCCTAACCCTAACCCTAACCCTAACCCTAACCCTAACCCTAACCCTAACCCTAACCCTAACCCTAACCCTAACCCTAACCCTAACCCTAACCCTAACCCTAACCCTAACCCTAACCCTAACCCTAACCCTAACCCTAACCCTAACCCTAACCCTAACCCTAACCCTAACCCTAACCCTAACCCTAACCCTAACCCTAACCCTAACCCTAACCCTAACCCTAACCCTAACCCTAACCCTAACCCTAACCCTAACCCTAACCCTAACCCTAACCCTAACCCTAACCCTAACCCTAACCCTAACCCTAACCCTAACCCTAACCCTAACCCTAACCCTAACCCTAACCCTAACCCTAACCCTAACCCTAACCCTAACCCTAACCCTAACCCTAACCCTAACCCTAACCCTAACCCTAACCCTAACCCTAACCCTAACCCTAACCCTAACCCTAACCCTAACCCTAACCCTAACCCTAACCCTAACCCTAACCCTAACCCTAACCCTAACCCTAACCCTAACCCTAACCCTAACCCTAACCCTAACCCTAACCCTAACCCTAACCCTAACCCTAACCCTAACCCTAACCCTAACCCTAACCCTAACCCTAACCCTAACCCTAACCCTAACCCTAACCCTAACCCTAACCCTAACCCTAACCCTAACCCTAACCCTAACCCTAACCCTAACCCTAACCCTAACCCTAACCCTAACCCTAACCCTAACCCTAACCCTAACCCTAACCCTAACCCTAACCCTAACCCTAACCCTAACCCTAACCCTAACCCTAACCCTAACCCTAACCCTAACCCTAACCCTAACCCTAACCCTAACCCTAACCCTAACCCTAACCCTAACCCTAACCCTAACCCTAACCCTAACCCTAACCCTAACCCTAACCCTAACCCTAACCCTAACCCTAACCCTAACCCTAACCCTAACCCTAACCCTAACCCTAACCCTAACCCTAACCCTAACCCTAACCCTAACCCTAACCCTAACCCTAACCCTAACCCTAACCCTAACCCTAACCCTAACCCTAACCCTAACCCTAACCCTAACCCTAACCCTAACCCTAACCCTAACCCTAACCCTAACCCTAACCCTAACCCTAACCCTAACCCTAACCCTAACCCTAACCCTAACCCTAACCCTAACCCTAACCCTAACCCTAACCCTAACCCTAACCCTAACCCTAACCCTAACCCTAACCCTAACCCTAACCCTAACCCTAACCCTAACCCTAACCCTAACCCTAACCCTAACCCTAACCCTAACCCTAACCCTAACCCTAACCCTAACCCTAACCCTAACCCTAACCCTAACCCTAACCCTAACCCTAACCCTAACCCTAACCCTAACCCTAACCCTAACCCTAACCCTAACCCTAACCCTAACCCTAACCCTAACCCTAACCCTAACCCTAACCCTAACCCTAACCCTAACCCTAACCCTAACCCTAACCCTAACCCTAACCCTAACCCTAACCCTAACCCTAACCCTAACCCTAACCCTAACCCTAACCCTAACCCTAACCCTAACCCTAACCCTAACCCTAACCCTAACCCTAACCCTAACCCTAACCCTAACCCTAACCCTAACCCTAACCCTAACCCTAACCCTAACCCTAACCCTAACCCTAACCCTAACCCTAACCCTAACCCTAACCCTAACCCTAACCCTAACCCTAACCCTAACCCTAACCCTAACCCTAACCCTAACCCTAACCCTAACCCTAACCCTAACCCTAACCCTAACCCTAACCCTAACCCTAACCCTAACCCTAACCCTAACCCTAACCCTAACCCTAACCCTAACCCTAACCCTAACCCTAACCCTAACCCTAACCCTAACCCTAACCCTAACCCTAACCCTAACCCTAACCCTAACCCTAACCCTAACCCTAACCCTAACCCTAACCCTAACCCTAACCCTAACCCTAACCCTAACCCTAACCCTAACCCTAACCCTAACCCTAACCCTAACCCTAACCCTAACCCTAACCCTAACCCTAACCCTAACCCTAACCCTAACCCTAACCCTAACCCTAACCCTAACCCTAACCCTAACCCTAACCCTAACCCTAACCCTAACCCTAACCCTA